>NW_026728112.1:367500-401338 GCF_030684315.1 Stegostoma tigrinum | reverse complement strand
GAACTGTTGTTGGGAATGGAGGAAGTTCCAGAGACATCGAGCAATATATATGCTGTTGGAGGTTACAGACATAGAGAGGGAAGTATCAGTTGCAGAGATAGAAGGAGTTCAGGGACTGGAGGAAGTTACAGAGATAGGGAGGGTTACAGGGCTGGGCAAGCTTACAGAGATAGTGAGGAGAGTAGGAGCTGCAGGAGGGTCCAGAGACAAACAGCAGTATGCATTTTGCAGGGGGTAACAGTAACCATGAGGGCTCATACAGTTGGTGGAGATTATAGAGATGGGAGGAATGTAAGAGTTGAAGTGGTGACCGAGATAGTGAGAGAGATATTTGCTGGAATTAGTTGCAGTGAAAGGTAGGGCTGTAATATGTGTTGGTGGTTACAGAGATAAGGGGGGATCTACAGCCTGGAGGAATTACAAAAATAGGGAAGCGGGTCTGGGCTTCAGGACATTACACATTTAGGGAAAGCTGTTTGGCCTGGAAGAGGTTTCATAGCTTGGAGGATTGCAGATGCTGGAGGAAGATTTTGACATTGGGAGAATTGTCATTCCTCAAGCAGGCTACAGATTTAGGCAAGAATATAAGTGCTGGAGGAGGGTACATGGACAGGGGATAATGTATGTGCTGGAGGATGTTAGTCAGATGGGGAGGTTTGGAGGAGATATACTAATATAAAGAATTAGGGAGGGCTGGAATAGCTGTTGGAGGTTAGAGGTGAGGAGGGTGCAGGGAATGGAACAGGTTACAGAAATAGGTAAGATGATCTGATCTTAAGAAGGTTACAAAGGTAGGGCAAAGTGAAATCCGGAGGTTACAGGGATAAAAGTATAGTATCCCCACAGTGATCCAACAAATCCACATCTGCAGCCCGCACACACCATCGATGTAATTCCCATATCCAGTCCACTGAACCTACATATCGCTGGACACTGTGGGCAAATTAACATGGCCAGTCCACCTAAACTGCACAGCTTTGGACTGTGGGAGGAAACTAGTGGACCCTAACGAATCTCATAACAAAAAAAAGGGAGAATGTGCAAACTCCGCACAGTCACCTGAGGCTGGAATTGAACACAGGCCCGGGGCACTGTGAGGGTTCAGTGCTAACCCATGAGCCACCGTGCCACCTACTATAAGAATGTTTTAGGGGCTGGGGGAGGTTACAGGGACAAGGGGCATGTGGACATGCTCGAGCAGGTCTCAAAGACAAGGAGGAGTATAGGTGGTGAAGAATGTTACAGGGTTCGGGATCACTTGTGGATGCTGGTGAAGGTGACAGAGTTATGGAGCTTATCAGAGTCATGGGAGGCTTAAGAGATGCAGCGGAGTGTAGATACTGCAGAAAATTTTAGAAATATGGAGAGTTGAAGGGGCTGGTGGAGATATGAAGTGGTGTATATGTTGGAGGCTGTCACTGAGAGGAGGATGCAACAAGGGAAGAAGGTGATGGCAGAATTTGGGAGCTGATGGATGAGGTGCCAGAGATTGGGGTGAGTAAATTTTGAAGGAGGTTCAAGGTTTTATGGGCTGGATGAAGCCTCACAAATAGGAATGCGTGGCTAGAGACATTACAGAGATAGTGAGTCCTATGCATGCTAGAACAGCTTCCAGAGATTTTGTTTTTTCATTCATTCACATAATGGGAAAAGGTGCAGGAGCTGGGGGTGGCAGAGGAAAAGACAGTTGTATGAGCTGGAGGAGGTTAGATCGAAAGCAAAGAGTGGAAGGGTTGGAGGAGGCTCGAGAGATAGAGAGAATTGTAGGCTCTGGTGAAGTTTTAGGGGCTGGGGGAGGGTGGCAGGATGAGGAACGTATGCATATGCTCGAGCAGGTTACAAAGGTATAGAGGAGTACAGGTGTTGGAAAATGTTACGGGGATTGGGAGCAGATGCAGATGCTGGAGAAGGTGAAAGAGATATGGAGGTTATTGGAGCTGTTGAAGGCTACATAAATGTAGAGGTGTGTAAATGCTCAGGAAATTGTAGAATAGGGAGAGCTGAAGGAGCTGGAGGAGATATGAAGTGGAGTAGGTGCTGCAGGAGGTTAATGAGAGGGTGATGGGACAGGGGAAAGGAGGCAATAAAAGAATTTGAGAGCAGTGTAGCTGATGGATGAGATTACAGAGCTAGGAGGGAGTGAAATCTGGAGGAAGTTTGAGATTTTATTGTCTGGAGGAAGCTCCTGAAATCCGAATGCAGGGCCAGAGACATGACAGAGATAGCGATGCCAGTGCATGCTAGACCAGGCTACAGATCTTGTTTTTTTGTCACTTTCATTCAAAGGATGGAAGAGAGGTGTAGTCGCTGGAGGTTACAGAGAAACAAAGGGTTGTACGAGCTGGAGGAGGTTAGATAGTAAGGGAGGAGTGAAGCGGACAAGGAGGTTCGAGAGATAGAGAGTGTTGTAGAGGCTGTAGGGGGTTGGATAGACAGGGAGAGTAAGTGGGATTGTTGGGGGTCAGAGACGTATGGAGGGCAAAGCGGCTGGAGGAAGTTCGAGAGATAAGAAAGCTATATGCGGCAAGGACATAAAAGAGATAGGTAGGGTGAGTGGGCCTGGATGAGGTGAGAGAGATCGGTATGTTGAAGGGGCTGGAGGATCTTATCGACATACGTGGGGTGAGGCAACTGGAGGTGGTGAGGCATATAGGGAGGGACGCAGATGGAGATGGATGTAGCCCTTGGAGGCGATGACAAGAAAAGTTAGAGGGACAGCTGTGCAGTTTAAAAACTCCAAATTGCGCAATGTCTTAATGGAGATCACATTGTAGGAATCTGTGCCATAGACAAGGTACTGGGAGTGAGACCTTGGAGGGCCCAATCACAAGAAATATAGAACCAGTGTTATACAGCATAGTCTGCCCCTTTGGCCCCTTCAGTTGACAGCCACAAAAATAAAAAGCCCTGTAGACACTGCAAAGTCATCCTTGCCAATGTCTGGGGACTCATGTCAAAATTGAGAGATAATAAAATGTGAGGCTGGATGATCACAGCAGGCCCAGCAGCATCTCAGGAGCACAAAAGCTGACGTTTCGGCCGAGACCCTTCATCAGAGAGGGGATGGGGTGAGGGTTCTGGAATAAATAGGGAGAGAGGGGGAGGCGGACCGAAGATGGAGAGAAAAGAAGATAGGTGGAGAGGAGAGTATAGATGGGGAGTTGGGGAGGGGATAGGTCAGTCCAGGGAAGAAGGACAGGTCAAGGAGGTGGGATGAGATTAGTAGATAGGAGATGGAGGTGCGGCTTGGGGTGGGGGGAAGGGATGGGTGAGAGGAAGAACAGGTTAGGGAGGCAGAGACAGGTTGGACTGGTTTTGAGATGCAGTGGGTGGAGGGGAAGAGCTGGGTTGGTTGTGTGGTGCAGTGGGGGGAGGGGATGAACTGGTCTGGTTTTGGGATGCGGTGGGGGAAGGGGAGATTTTGAAGCTGGTGAAGTCCACATTGATACCATTGGGAGAGCCATCCTACAGACCAGTCAAGCAACAATGTGGCATAACGAAGCCTCATGGTGTCAGATCAGACTTTGACACTGAAATTCCTGGCTGAATCATCTCCCTGAACTGGTGAATCAGCGTTCCTCCACATTGAGCCGCACTTCGAGGAAGCACTGAGAGAGTGGGAAAGATGGAGAATGTATACAGTGTGGTTCATTTCAAAACCAGCAACAAGAGAGAATCAGCAGCAGCATTGTTGTTTGAGATGGTTGGGTGTGAAAGCACATAGCTGCTGGGGCTGGGGCAGCAACTGCTGGGGAAGGGCTGACTAAGAGGGCGAAATGTACTGGACCTCACCTTCACCAATCTGCCGGATGCTGGTACATGGATCTATGACTGTATCAGTAACAGTGACTACTGCACACGCGATTTCAAGAGATGAAGTTCTACTTTTACATTGGGAATACCCTCCATCATGTATATGACCACTGTCCTAAATGGGCTAGATTTCAGTCAAATGTAGGAACACAACGCTGGGCTGTGTGAGATGATATGGGTCACCAACAACAGCAGAATTTTACTCCAGGACGATTTTGAATAGCATTACCCAGCATATCCCACACTTCATTACGACTATCAAGCCAGGGATCAACCCTTGTTCAGTGAATAACACAGGAGAGGCTGCCAATAGCAGAAGCAACCCTATTTAAAAATGAAGAGAAGACCACTTCCTCAGCAAATAGGACAAGCAGAAAATGATCGACAGATCAATATGAACCCAGAACCAACGAATCAGACCTAACCTCTGCAATGCTGTGACATCCAGTCCTGAATGGTTTTGGACAATCAAAGAACTCACTGGAGGAGGAGGAGGAGGAGGAGGCTCCACAAATATCATCTTCCTCAATGATGGAAGAGCCCAGCAGAAAATGTAATAAAAACAGAAATTGCTGGAAAAGCTCAGCAGGTGTGGCAGCACCTGTGAAGAAAACAAAATAGACTGATTGTTTCGGGTCCAGCGACCCTTCCTTAGAAGAGGAGAAAAGACAAGGCCAAAACACTCACAACAATATTCAGACAGAAGTGTCGATGGAATGATCTGTTTCACTCTCCTCCAAAGATTCCTAGCATTCCACGAGGCAGCCTTCAACTAATTCCATTCATTTTCTGTGATATGAACAAACAGCTGGAGGGACTGGATAATACAAAGGCTGATCCACCAGCTAAGGGGGGCGATTCAGCAGGAGGTTTCCTCATCAAAGTTTGATCTGACACCCTGGCATTGTTGCCATGAAAACAATTGTGTGTAAATATTAGCACATATATTAATACAAGGGAAAAATAATTGTGTGTTTTTAAAGTCCTGGCACTTAATAATCATTTGATCTTGGGTGTGGCAACAAGCGTTATCATTTCAAAGTCCCTCACTGTGATTTGTGCACTGTTTGCTCATATTTTTATCATAATATTGAACTGAATAAATGGGTAGATGTGTGCTTTTTGGACAATCAGAAAGTGGTTATTATCGAAGGATGGTTGCATTCAGTGATGTGACTTTGCTATTAATAGTTAGAATGCTGAGAACATTTGCATAGAAATTTTCTTTCCAGTCATGCGCAAGGATGTTGGTCTGGGAACATGCCGACCATCATTGTCACTGCACAATTCAGTTTGGACACTGATGTGTGGAGCTGACATGCACTGGATATTGTTAAAAAGGGATTCAATGAAAGGCGACACATACTGCAGGAGTCCATCACCTTTTTAACGCCTTCATTCAGGATCGGGTCAAAGATGCACAATTATAGGGGTTAGTTGGCACATCAGAAGTCATCAACAGAGATAAACTTATGAGGCGTGGTTTTTGGCAGGTTATTTTTCACAAATGTTAAACTGCATTTGGACCAGTACTGAGTCTGGTGCTAGTTCATTGGCCAAGCTGCCCCATGCACTTCCTTGTTGTTCATGGATGCCTCTAAAGTTCTGTTGTGAGCCATTGTGTGAATACCAGTCCAAGTCTGGTTTAGCTACTCTTGGGACAGATTTAGGAGATGGCCAGTGTTTTGGAGGTAGTGGTGAGGCCAGGTAACACAGCAGCTGAGAATTCATTGTTTTTGTTTAAGTCTATTTTTCACAAATTTGCTGACTGCAAGATGATGTGTTCACTGACATGAACATGATTCAACTGTTCACCACAGTCACTAAATTCTGTATAATTAGGCATGTACTCTGTTAGTTTAATTATTGTCACTTCAGTTGTTTGCAAATGGGGAAAAAAACGTTGCATTTGGTTTATTTTAAACATATAAGAAGTAAAGTGGTATTAACTCTTTGGTGTACGAAATGTAAAAGTGGGTTGCATTATATTTTCATGGACGAATTAAGCAACGGTCAGACATTCTCTGGAGAGCAGGATTCTGTGAGCAGGATTATGTCCCAGGCAAAATCATCACCCTCTCTGCTAGTTCCTGTTCATTTGACCAGACAGAACCAGGCAGAGGAGGCAGCGACTTGGTATCTAGTCACTATAGTGCTCAGCATTGATGTCTGAAAGTAATTGATTGAAAACGATGCGGAGTGTAACCTCAATGTCATGCCATGTTCCTGATGTCACTGGGATTACACTCATCTAGCAAAGTCTTACCTGTCTGAGGCTTCAGACTAAGCTATGAAAAAAATCTTGATATTATAAGTAGGACATTTTTATCCATTGATTTTGGCAGGCACTAGCAGGGGCAGACTTTATTTGTCATCACCAAGAGGTCTGCAGAAGGTGACACAGAGCTGCCTTCCTGAAACTCTTCTCATCCATGTGATGCAGATGTATGCATCGAGCTGTTTATAAGGAAATACCAAGGATTTTTTTGCCATATTATAGTGAAGGAACAACAATTTATTCCCTCTCCAGGAAGACATGTAACTTGAATAACAACTTGAAGAGACTGGGTTTCCCATTGCTCACTCAACGACATTACCAGTGCAGGATTCTCTTCAATTCTCATTGGTTATAGTTTTCTTTCTTCAGGGCACTTGATGCCGCAATGAGTCAAGTAAAGCTGGTGGAATGGGAAGTTACTCTGATCTCAGTTTGAGTGACATTGGAACATCATCTGAAACAATAAAGAGCGAAAGTACAGAACACAGTATTTTTGAATAATGTGCTCACTACCTCACAATATTCCAAAGAAGTTTTAGGCACAGACTTCCGATTCTGTCAGGTGACATTTGTCTTATTCTTGATTAGGCTGTTTGGTTAAATGCCCTGTCAGAGGGCAAGAACGAAGCTTCACTCTGTTTGACTGTGAACAAAACTATCCCATTTCCAGCACATCAGACAGTGGCAAGCATACACTGCTCTCTGCTCCTTGTGGGCATTCAGCATTTCAACCTCATCATTCACTGATGACCAATAGCAACATGGAAATCAGCAACTTCTATCATCCGAGTTGAAGGATAAAAAGGGAAAGAGAGGATGGGGAGGTGGGAGAAATCATGACAGAGGAATGACATGCAGTGGGGGTGGTAGAAGCGGAGTGTGAAGGGAGACGGTCAGTGGAAGGGTATGTAGCAGCAGAAGGGGCAGTGCAAGGGAAGCAGAAGTATAAGGAAGGAGGAAGAGAACTGGCAGGTGAAGTATGAGTGACCACGAAAAGCATGTATTTCAAGAAGAAAGATTGATGGGCAATCAAACATTGCTGTTCACGAAAATTGGATTCTGATTTCCTTTGAAAATTAAGGAAATATTTCTCATGTTTCTTTTCCAACGCTTGATTCTTGTTCAGATTTTACACTGTCTCGGTATTTCTGTATTTCCATCAAGTGCAGATGAAATGTTATTCTCCCCACCCCCCAACCCCGACTCCCGTGCAATGTCTTAACATTTTTTTCAAGGTAGACATGACAATATGGTGTGATTGCCTACAATGTGTCCGTAATGTAGAATTTAATTGTATCTTTCTCCTCATTACTCGCTCTCTCACACAATCTTCAAGAATGAGGCTGTGTCCATCCTGCAGTTGAATAATTCCTTAAGCTCTGACTATTGCAGGGACAGTTACAAAAAACATGCTCCAGGTCCATGTAAAATATAAAAGTTTCAGTGCAAAATACCAAAACCTAGCCCAGCATTAATGACATCAAAGCCGTAGGAATATAACATGCAGAATGGGCAGAATGTTGGAGGATAATTCAACTCCATGTCCAAAATAATATTTGTGTCTCCCTCATCAAAGAACTCAACTGTATCACACTGTAAATTCACCAAAATAATAGAATCAAGAGACTGGAATTTTATATTCTTCCTCTGTGAATAATAGCTGGAGAACAGGAAGAAAATCAAGGTTAATTTTGTGATATTTGTAAATAATAGACAATAGGTGCAGGAGTAGGCCATTCGGCCCTTCAAGCCAGCGCCACCATTCATTGTGATCATGGCTGATCATCCACAATCAGTATCCTGTTCCTGCCTTATCTCCATAACACTTGATTCTACCATCTTTAAGAGCTCTATCCACCTCTTTCTTGAAAGTATCCAGAGAGTTGGCCTCCACTGCCTTATGGGGCAGAGCATTCCATATATCCACCATTCTCTGGGTGAAGAAGTTTTTCCTCAACTCTGTTCTAAGTGGCCTACCCCTTATTTTTAAATTGTGTCCTCTGGTTCTGGACTCACCCATCGGGGAAACATGCTTCCTGCCTCCAAAGTGTCCAATCCCTTAATAATCTTATTATGTCTCAATCAGAACCCCTCTCATCCTTCGAATCTCAACTGTATACAAGCCCAGTCACTCCAGTCTTTGAACATATGATAGTCCCGCCACTCCGGGAGTTGACCCCGTGAACCTATGCTGGTCTCCCTCAGTAGCCAGAATGTCCTTCCTCAAATTAGGAGACCAAAACTGCACACAATACTCCAGGTGCGGTCTCACCAAGGCCCTGTACAGCTGCAGAAGGGCCTCTTTGCTCCTATACTCAATTCCTCTCGTTATGAAGGCCAGCATGATATTAGCTTTCTTCACTGTCTGCTGTACCTGCATGCTTGATGATGATGAGAATGTGGGAGATGGTGGATGGAGAGGATATGATAAATAATTTTGTGGATGTCACAAAGATTAGCCGGGTGTTTCACAGTCAGGAGGACAGGGCGATATAAACAGGCTGTTCACGTGGCCAGAACAGTGTGATGAAATTTAACACTGATAAATGTGAGTTAATGCACTTCAAAAGTAGCAAGGCAAGAAAATACTCAAACTGTGAAGCGAGACTAGATTTGTTCACGATTATCTTTGGAGCAGAGCAAATTGAGGGGGGAGCCTGATCGATGTGTGTAAGAGCATGAGAGGTACAGACAGGGTGAACAGACAGCAGCTGTTCACCTTCCACGAAGGGTCAAGAACAAGGGGGCACACTTTTAAAGTGAAAGGTAAGAGGCTGAGAAAGGATTTGTGCAATTTGCGTTGAATCCAGAAGGTAGTATGTGTCTGGAATGCACTGCTTAGGAAGGTGGCTGAGGCAGGTAACATCACAAACTTTAAAAGCACTTGGATCAGCACCTGGTGGTGCAGTCTCAATGGGCCTTTTCTCAGTTGTACGATTCCATGTGGTGGCAGCCATAAAAGCTCTGATGTATTCGGAAGTACCAGCCAACGGCACTTGTTTTTCAGTTTCATCAGCTGTGCTCAGTAAATGGTGATTTTACAAATCAGCATCATCTCATGGAGTATTGGCACTAACTCAATCTCGGACATCCCAGCCATGTCTGAAAACATCCAGGAAGTTCCAAATGGTCAGTGCGAGATTATTCCAGCTGTTTGCCACTATCACTTTAACTAAACCAATGGCACGGATACAGCTTTTCCTTCATTATAACAAATACTTTTAGCTGTAAGGGTGTCATTTCTCAAAAGAAGATTAAGCTCCTTCCTCCCACATACGCACTTTGAGAATGGACATGTTTTCCTGCCAGTTGCGAACTCCCATTCCCCTCCAGTGCTCATGAACTCGTTGGCCGTTTCAGTGATCTGGTTTCATGTTCCTGCGAGTCGAAGTTGCATTTCGAAGACAATATTTCTGTTTTTGCCAGGATTGTGAATGATCAAAGCAGACCATTCCTGACAGGGAGGAAAACAGTATCTCTCAGCACGGTTTCACAATCCTCAGTTCCTGCAGCAGTCGATAACTTTCTTCCAAAATATGTGGACACCATTCAGGTTTTGCTGATGAATGTCTAACAAGAATAGTTCTTCAAAACTGCAGGGCAGTTGCCACATCCAACACGAGGTAATCCAAAAGCTCTTCTTTGATTTTCAGCATGAAGATCAACTTGCAACGAAAAATATCCTGTGTGCAACTGCTGATCAGAAATTCAACTGGCGCAGCCATCTAAAAGAGCATATCTGATGCTGGGAATTTGTGGTGAGTAACTCACCTCCTAAAGCTCTCTAAAGCCTTTCCACTACCTACAAGGGGCCAGGCAGGAGTGTGATGGAAGATCCTCAGGTACCTGGATGAGCACAGCTGCACAAACTCTATCGAGGAAAACGTAAGCGGCTTGTTTAACACTCTATCCCTCTCCAGTAATGCTCACTGCCAGCAACACTGACACACCAGATACACTGCTGAGACTTCCTCCCAACAGCACTATGTATGCACCAACACCAAATCATAAAGCCGTTGAGTTATAACGAACGGAAACAGACTTTCAGCTCAGCTCCTCCATGCCAACCACATAACATTCACTGGGTGTGGGCATCACTGGCTGTGCCCATCACTAATTATCCAGAAGGCAGGTAAAAGTCAACAATATGGCAGTAGGCCATATTGGAATCACATGTAGGCCAGGCCAACTAAGGATGGCAGGTTCCTTTCTGACAGGACATTTGTGAACCACTTGGGTTTTACCTGACAGTTGGTTCATGGCCAGTATTGGTCTATTAATTCTCAATTTGAATTCAAACTCCACCATTTGGCACAGCAGGATTTGAACCCAGGTCCCCAGACCATTGTCTGAGTCACTTAATTAAAAGTACAGTGATTATACCACTCGAACACTGCCTCCCCAAATACTCCAAAGAGCGACGAACTTGTGCAGTATGATATGTCCAAGGTTTTGTCTTCATGTTGTCACTGACTTCCTTGTCAAGCCATGGATGATTTTTTTCACCTTCATACAATTCCTCTTCCTCCCAGACAATTACTTTAATGGGGAAGTACTCAGCATTTTCCTAAATATTTGCCTTTATTCCTCAGCTGTCCAGTCCTTTAATGTTTTTGCCCAGTCTACTCAGGACGCCTCCCTCCTCAGACTTATACTGTTATCTTTGCGAAACCTCAAAGCTCTTGCATGAAACTGGTGTGTCCCGGCTTTCAGTCCGAATTTGCAGCTCCCCCATGTTGTGGTTACTCCTCCAAGAATGTCCTTAACGAGAAGACCATTTATCAATGCTTCCTCGTTACATAATACTAAATCTAAAGTAAACAGCCCTGTGGTTGTTCCTATGACATGTTGCTGTAAGAAACAATCCCTCATACCCTCTATGAATTGTTCTTCGAGGCGATCCATGCCAAATTGATTCATCCCATCAATATGCATATTCGAACCACCCATAATTACAATTGTGTTCTTCTCACAAACACTTAATTGATCAGAATTTAGAGAGACAAGACTTGATCAGGGATAGTCAGGATGACTTTTTTTGAGGGAAGTCTCATTTTGATTGATTTCTATCAAGATGATCATTTATATGTTTTTTTTTTCAGCAAGGGCTGTTGACAAAGTCCCACATGAAAAACTGACAAAGAAAGTTAAACACAATGGTATCAATGGTAATTTGGCAAGTCACATTCAAAATTGTCTTAATGGCAGGAGACAGGGGATGGTGTTAGAAGGCTGTTTATATTACTGGAGATCAGGTCCTTGATGAAACCATATCTCAAACATTGTGCAGTGTTGTGTGCAGTTTTGGTCTCCTTACCCCATTAAGAATAAACCTGGTATTGAGGGAGCGCAGCAAAGGATCCCCAGGCTGATCTCTGGGATGACAGCCTTTTTGTTTGAGCTCAGTTCGAGTCAACTGGGTTGAAATTCCATGAGGTTTAGGAAAATGAGTGAAGGTCTCATTGTAATATATAAAACTCTCACAGAGTGAGACAGTTTAGAAGCAGGGAGAATAAAGCCCTTGGCTGGAATATCTAAAATAAGGGTCATAATGTCAGGTACAGGTAAGTTACTGGACAATGATATGAGCATGAATGCCTGCACACAGAGGCTGGTGAACCTTCGGAACACTCTGCCACACAAGGCTGCAGAAGCCAGGCACTGAATACAAATAAGGATTTCTTGACACTAAATGGTTGGGCAGAGAACAGGCGTATGGGATATAGGATCAGCATCATTATGTTGAGTGGTGGAGAAAAATCAATGGACTGAAGGAATGACGACAGTTCCTACTTTATATTTATCTGTTTTCTCATGATTAATCACTTCCAGGGCTATCAGCACTGTGTGGAAGAAAAGCATTGGAGAGATGTACAGCCATGAACTAGATTGGGGGACACTAAATGTGTTGAATGGCCTTCTCCTTTCGTGATATTTCTGTGCCGCCCATGGGAAAGCTCTTTAAATGTTCCCACAAGCTCTCAGATATCAGGAAGGAGGCCTGTGTATGTTCAGCCATGAACTAGATTGGGGGACATTGAATGGGATGAATGGCCTTCTCCTTTCCTGATATTTCTGTACCGCCCGTGGGAAAGCTCTTTAAATGTTCCCACAAGCTCTCAGATATCAGGAAGGAGGCCTGTGTATGTTCATCCATGAACTAGATTGGGGGACACTAAATGGGTTGAATGGCCTTCTCCTTTCCTGATATTTCTGTGCTGCCTATGGGAAAGTTCTTTAAATGTTCTCACAAGCTCTCAGATATCAGGAAGGAGGCCTGTGTATGTTCAGCCATGAACTAGATTGGGGGACACTAAATGGGTTGAATGGCCTTCTCCTTTCCTGATGTTTCTTAACTGCCCATGGGAAAGCTCTTTAAATGTTCCCGCAAGCTCTCAGATATCATGAAGGAGGCCTGTGTATGTTCAGCCATGAACTAGATTGGGGGACACTAAATGGGTTGAATGGCCTTCTCCTTTCCTGATGTTTCTGTATCGCCCGTGGGAAAGCTCTTTAAATGTTCTCACAAGCTCTCAGATATCAGGAAGGAGGCCTGTGTATGTTCAACACAACAGTGTTTCTTTGTCCCTTTTCCGATGCCGCAGCTGGGTGTTCCATCCGATTTTACCCTTTAAGGCATCAGAGCAGTTTGATGCAATTGAGTCCCTTGCTTGGCTGTTCCAGAGAACATTGAAGTGTTCATCACATGTCTGTGTGTCTGGAGAGGCTTTTCGGCCAGATTAGGACAGCGCGGTAGATTTTCACCCTGAAAGTGTGTTGGTGAAGCACATTGATGTTTCCAATCGATATTGGCTTCAAGGTCACTTTTACTGACACCAGATTTGAGACATCGATGTTTTATTAATTATTCTTCACATCCCCCAGCTGCCAGAGCATTAGCCTGGTCTGGATTAGAAACCCAATGATATTTCCACAACAGCACCATCTCCACATGGGGAACTATCAGAAACCACACCGAGCAGGTTATTTCTGTGCTGCTTGACAGCTCTGTCAAAAACCAACTTTCAACAATTCGACAATTGCAATGAGACTAAGGGCACAGATATCGGTCAGATTGCAATTATGCTCCTCTTAGGAAACTGGGCATAGCTGATAAATGTTCCACATTGCCAGGCAGATGTCAGAGTTGGGGCTGGAATGAAACAGCTTCCCCCAGAGGCACGGCTTGTTGTGCAGCACAAGCCTTCAGTCCTATTGTAGGAACGGCATCAGGGCCAGTTTTTTTTCGTATTTTTACGCCATTGTTATCTTTTTCTTGGTATTACATGCAGCGAAGCTAATTGGTTGAAGACTGGCAACTGTAATTTTGTGCACATCATGATGACAGTGAGGTGAATCATCAACTCGATACTCCTGGCTGAGGATGGTGTGGATACTACATTTTTGAAGTTGCACTGATGTGCAGGGCTGTTCCATTAGTTACATTGGGGATATCTCTGGAACCCTCTCCTCCAGGAAGTTGTATAACTGACCATGCAGATGGCCTGAAAGCCCTCTGCTTCATCCTCTCCTACAGGCCCGACCAGTCCCGCTCCACTAACGCCCTTATCTATCTAACAAAACGCATCCTTACCCTTAGCAACCTCCCCTTAGCACTTCCTATGAACAAACCGGGGTAGCCATAGTTACCCACACGGGCCCAAGCTATGCCTGAGTCTTTGTCGGGTACGTGGAGCAGTCCCTCTTCCACGCCTATCCTGGCCCTATTCCCCACCTCTTCCTCCGTTACATCAATGTCTGTATCAGTGCCGCCTCATGCTCCCGCAAGGAGATTGAACAGTTCACCCACTTTACTAACACCTTTCACCCAACCTGCAGTTCACCTGGACAATCACTGATACCTCTCTCTCCTTCCTGGACCTCTGTCTCCATCTCTGGTAACCGTCTGTAAACTGATATCTATTTCAAGCCCACCGACTCCCACAGCTACCTCGATGACACCTCATCTCATCCACCTTCCTGCAAGAATGCTAGCCCATATTCCCAATTCCTTCACCTCCACTGCATCTGCTCCCAAGATGAGGCATTCAACTCCCGGACAATGCAGATGTCTTCATTTTCCATGGACTGCAATTTCACCCTGACAGTGGTCATAAATGACCTTGACTGTATCTCTTGCATTTCCCGCACCGCAGCCCTCACACCCCCTCCAAACAAAGACAAAATTCCTCTTGTCCTCACGTATCACCCCATCATATCCGGATCCAAAACATCATTCTTGGCCACTTCCGCTACCTGCAACCTGACCCCCACGACCAAGGATATATTTACTTCCCCGTCCTTATCTGCCTTCCAGAAGGACCGTCGTCTCCATGATTCCCTTGTCCGCTCCACATTCCCTATTAGTCCCACCACCCCTGGGACATTTCCCTGCAACCGCAGGAATTGCTTCACCCACCCTTCCACCTCCTTCATCACCTCCATCCCAGGCCCCAGGAAAACCTTCCACATTAAACAGGTATTCACCTGTATATCCACTAATGTGGTCTCTGGGATCTGCTTTTTCAGATGTGGCCTCGTCTACAGCATGAAAGCCAAAAGGATGCTTGGAGACTGCTTTGTGGAGCACCTACACTCCCAGCTCACTGACCAACCCCCACCCAACTTCCTACCGACACTCACCTCACCTCTACTAGCCTCATCCCTGCCTCCTTACCATGTCCGTGTTCCCTCTCACCTACCCGCACCTCCCACCTCACTGAACAACCCCCAACCCCTACTTCCCACCTACACTCACCTCACCTCAATGAGCTTCATCCCTGCATCCTTGACCTGTTCGTGTTCCCTCCCATCTTCCCACCTCTCGTTCCTCACTGACCAACACTCGTCACATCTCATGACCTACACGCACTCTTACTGGCTTCAATGCCACCTCCTTGACTTGACTGTCCTCTCTCCACCTATCTGCTCCACTATCTAACTTCTAATATCGCCTCCCAATGCTCTACTTATTTCAGAATCCCCCTCCCCTCCAATTTCTCTGAAGAAGGGTCCAGACCTGAAACATTAGCTTTCCTGTTCCTCTGATGGTGCCTGGCCTGCTGTGTTCATCCAAATCCACATCTTGTTATCTCAGACTCCAGCAGCGACAGTTCCTGCTGCCCCCACCACCATTCATGACTAGTTATGGCATGATAGTTGGTCTGTTGATCTTGTAATCATTTTGCCCTGTCAGTCATGTCTTAGTTCTGCTGTCTGACATGCAAGCAGTCGAATGTGGTAGTGACAACGGGTTGCCGTCAGTTTCAGGTACGCATGGTTCTAACCCCGGCATGTTTTCCTGCACTTGTCACTGAATCATTAATCAGCTTCATGGGAACCATAGACTGAGGGATTATCCGGGACAAAGAGTCACAGATTCTGGTAGAATACAATTCTGCTTCTGCTGCTGCTGCTGCGGTTTCCATCACCACATGGATGCCCAGTTTTGAGCTGCAGTAAGTGCAATGTAATGTCCCCCAGTTCAGACTGAGTCCCCATCGTCCGTGTCCACAGTGACCTACTCTGTTTCCTGATGTGATAACACTTCCATTGTCATTCTTCTGAGGGTCTTTGCATGGTGTCGCGCCTCCAATTTGTCACATTCCTCAAAACGCGTTAACATATCCATCTGAACCTTTTCCCTTCTAGTAGGGGCATCTTTGGGCAGTGCGGTGGCTCAGGGATGAGCACAACTGCTTCACAGCACCTGGGATGTAGGTTTGATTCTACTCTTGGGTGATGATGTTTGTGGAGTTTGCATATTCTCCCCCGTGTCTGCGTGGACTTCCTCAAGGTACTCCCGTTTCCTCCCACAGACCAAAGATGTGCGGGCTAGGTGAATTGGCCATGCTAATGCCCATCATGTTGAGGGATGCGTAAATCAGGTGGGTAATAGGGGGGTGGGTCTGGATTGGATGCTCTGAACATCGGTGTGGACTTGTTAGGCTGGAGGACATGTTTCCACACTGTAGGAAGGTTTTTAAAGAGAATGTTTCTCTCCCTGATCATGATTAAGAGCTCTGTAGTGTCAATGATGCCAGCGTTATGCAGTTTGGAACTAATGCATTTGTAAACCTTGCGCTGCCATTCACTTCTCAGTGTTTGGTGATCCATGTTGGACAGGGTGTTTGGGCAGCTTTGACACACATTTTTGGAATTTATTTGAAAACACAAATTGTTGAAGAAACTAAGCAGTTCTGGCAGCATCTGTAGAGTGAAAGCAACGTTAAGCTGTTGGATCCAGTGTAACAAAGTGTGAAGCTGGATGAACACAGCAGGCCAAGCAGCATCTCAGGAGCACAAAAGCTGACGTTTCGGGCCAGGACTCTTGATGCCTCTTCAAAGCTCCCAGTTTCTCCAGCAACTTTTCTTCTTGTTTCAGATTTCCAGCATGCACGTTTCTTTGTTTTGTTGAAAATTCAGTCAGTGTTGATTCATTTCTGGAGAAACTCAGCAGGTCTGGAGCATCTGTGGAGACAGAGAAGCAGAGTTATGGTTTCAAGTCCAGCAAGACCCTTCGTCCCAACTGAAAAGCATTGGAAAATTATCTTTTTAATACCTTGACAGAGGTAGAGGAGGGGTGAAAGAAAACAGAGGGTGTGGGGGTGCAGTGCAAGATACAAAGAGGTTTTTAATTGTGGTGGAAGAGAAACAGATGTACAGTGGGAGTAAATAAAGGTGTGAATGGGGGAGATGGGTTCTCTCTATTGAGTGCAATGTTAACAAGATACAAACAAGACAAGGTCACATCGTCTGCATCACATTGTGTTCACTCTGTCTTTTTAATAACTCTGAATATCTTGAGCATATATGAGCAATCTTATCTATCTGCACACATACACTGATTAAACAGTATATATGAAATCATTTCTCCTCCATTCCATTTCAAACTACCGTGTTTTGTTAATATTGTCAGGCACCATTCCTTCAGCCAAATTTATGCTGTTTCTTTCTCTGTGTTTTATTTTATGCCGTCTATGAAGAAGAAATTGCCTACTGGGCGATATCATGTTAGTCCTGCCCAGTCTGCACAGCCACTGTCCCCTCTTCCTTACTGTTTCTTAATCAATCACATAGATATTGTCTCCGACCCTTTACTCTGAATAAGCAAAGCAGTTACCAATGTAACGTTTACTTTTGGTATAAGGCCAAAAAATCGGAAAAGAAAAGCTGTATTAGCTGCAAAAAAACGATGTTTGCAAATTTAGGAGCAAATTATTGAAAGTGTTGAGTTAAAGATAAAATGTTGCCTTATTAGGGCAGTGAGAGGAAAGTTCGGCAACATCCACATTTCCTGTCTTTCTCCAGGCGTTTGTGGCCATAGACCGTTTTTAGATTGGCAGTTGTTGTCGTGGAGCAGGCTTCAGTGTAGTTGCAAGCTCTCGATTGGTTCTTCGGAAAACGGTTACATATGGCATTGCATGCAGAAAACACAGCTGAATCATTGAGCCTGTGCAGAGAAAGCATCACCTTTCTCCTCTAACTCTATCATTGTGACAGTAATTGGAGATGGGCACTCAGACCTATAGCAGGCGATGTCAGCATCCCACCCAGAACAGGTAGTGTTGTTACATTAAAACTGTCAGAGTGAAAGGGGTTAACTGGAGCTGTTTGTTCTGTGACTCGAATTAATGTCAGTCTCCATGGATACTAACTGTGTCACTGGAGGATTTCCCTCTTCTGTTAATAAGGGGTTTCTTCCAATGCGTTATCCTATATTATCCGTGGCTGTGTCATCCTCAACACGATTGGGATCAGCAGCACCAGAGAGAGGGAGAGATCGGAATCTGTGACCAGCAGATTCGGATGATCCAATCATGGATCAGAATCTCAGAACCACACACGGGAATGTGACAACAATGTACCAGAATCTGAAAGGAATAGATTGGAATGTTCCAACAATGGACAGGAGTTTATCCGATGGCCTTTACTGGTTTTCTATTGATGGGGTATCATTAACATGGCAGATATACGGTGTACTGATGATTATTCAAGTGGGTTACTATCCCATCCTCGCTATTGTTGGTGTTCCTGGTAAGTGTCTCTATCTCTGATCAATCATTTAATCTGTAAAACTTTGCGAACGGCATCTCAATTTCTATGATCTATGTTTGACAAAGATGGAAACTATTGTCTTCAGTTTCCATAACAACCTCAATTCTTACTCCATGGCTTTTAACACCTTCAATTAGAAACACCCGAGGAGGAACAAACGAGTTCATAACCATCATTGGCCATTTTGTCCTGAGCTGATTTATATCACAGTATTCCCTTTATCACCCATAATATTCCCAGACTTCACTTCTTATTCAATGCTCTTTCTGAATGAACTAAAATCTTTCCAGGTGCAATTCTCGTCTGGCCACACTTGCAGCTTTGATTTATAATACTTTGATAAATAATACTTAGATTGTATACATATTCTTATCTCTACCTGGACCTATGCCAGTTGCAAAGTGTGAAGACAATGTTATTCTAAAAAGAGGTGTTCACAGCTTTGTGTCACTGGTTTCAGCATAACCCATCGATGGTCATGAGTGAGTGCCTTGTTCATCATCTCCTAAGTGCAATGCTCTGATGTATTCACTTGGTGACAGAGGCCATCTCCTTCACCTCACCCCCACTGACCCACTGCTGAGTGGAATGCATTATTTCCGTCTCCACAGAAGAAAATACAGAAAATCATCCAGAAATTCCACAGGACAGAGTGACTGTGAAAATGAGAAACTGTGGGAGATTAGAATTAATAAAGAGGAATTGCTCAAAACTAATTGAACTGAAGTTTGGTACTTTGCTCTGGTACGTCCCAGAGTATACAAGTAGGTGGCAATAGAGCTAGTGAAAGAGTTACAGTGTCATACAGCTCTTCAGTCGAACCAGTCCATGTCAAACATAATCCCAAACTATCCCAGTCCCACCCACCTGGGCTTGGGCCATATCCCTCCAAATGTTTCCTGTTCAGGTACTGATCCAAATGTCATTTAAAAATTGTAACTAAAAGAAATAATTATTGGCTACCATTCAAAATTCTAGAGATTGCGGCATTTCCGGTTCCTGCAGAATGGAAAACTGCTGTTGTAACTCAGATAAAATGTGGAGTTGGAGGGAAAACAAACAAAAAAACAAAATTGGACAACTTGATTTCCGTTATGATGAAAATATTGGAATCTTTTATGAGGACTGTAAAAATTAGACACTTGGGGGATCATAATACGACTTGGTAGAATCAACATGGATTCAGGAAAGTGAAGTCATATTTGATAAACCAGTGGAGTTTATGTTAATTAAAGCATCCACAAATTATGGACCTGCGTCCAAATTATCCTCAGCAACGTCTTATATTGCTGCTTCACAGTCTTCCCTGCTGAGGCTGTATTTCTGGTAACATTGGCCAGTTCCTCCCTCGAGTCTTTGTCGTTTCATTACTCAATTATAATTGTGTCACATCCAAATGTGAGCAATACATTTAAACTGAAAGAGGGAGGTTGGAGAGATAAGACATGGAGAAAGATTGGAGTATTTATTAACTTGATATATGTGATTTGTTAATGAGAGAGAGAGAAAGTGAGAGAGAATATGGATGATGAGATGTCAAAATAGAGAAAACTAGATTATCAACAGAAGTTGCTGTACTTTCCTATTTGTTTTGGCAATTCCTGTGTGTTGTGGTCCTTTATCCAGTGAGTGTTTTACTGAGTAATATGTATATAATCGTTGAAGCATCCACAAATGAGAACCAGTGGGAGTGGTGTATTTGAATTTCTAGAATGCTTTGGTATGGTTGCACGCAGGTGAATGAATAAAGTTGGAGTCCAGGGGTAAGGAAGAATATACCACATGGATTGAGAATTGTTTAGTTGAGACCATACAGAGAGTCAAGCCTTTTTTCAGATTGAACTTTTGGTGCTGTTACTTTAGGTGTATCACATGTATCAGTGTTTGGACCACGGTAATTTGAAAGGCTTACAAACGATTTGGATGTAGCCAGCAAGAGCAGACATCTCATTTTGTAATGATTAAATGGTGCAAGGTTGGGAAGTCTTGTTGCCCAAAACGACCTACATGTCCTTGATCATAGGTCACCAAAAATAGTACATATAGGGGTATCAGTAATGAAGGAAATAAAAGTTATACTGTTCTTCATTGTGAATGATTCAGGTACATAAATAAAGCCATCTTTCTGCAGTTGTAGAGCCTTGATCAGAGAGTATTTAGGATCACTGTGTACAGGCTTGGTCTCCTTCGTTAGGAAAGATCTCCTTGCCACAGGCACAGTGTAAACGAGTATCGCCAGTCTAATCCCTGAGATGATGGTACCGTGAGGAAACTGACTGTTTAATCTGTAGTGTTGTGAAAGAATAACAGATAATTCCATTAAAACGCACGGTTGGCAGTGAACACTTACGTTCACAAAACACACTGATATGGTGAGAAATTCCAAAACATACCCAAGTAAGTATATATATATAGGTTTTACATGTCAGATTACATAGATCCCCATGTCGATTGAGGGAGCAATGCAGATTCTGAATGAAATCTCCCCACATTAATGTGTAACCCGACACTGAATGTCATGTTGTTCACAATCCCGACATTAACCATAATACCTTACTTCTAAAGCAGAATGTCATTCCAACCACATTCTGATCTTCACAGAGAACACAAGTTGGAGGACGAAGCCTTGAGATTTTGAACAAAACATTAGGCTTCCTTTGCTTCTTATGAAGGGTTGAAGCCTGAAACGCCAGCTTTTGTGCTCCTAAGATGCTCCTTGGCCTGCTGTGTTCATCCAGCTCCACGCTTTGTTATCTTGGATTCTCCAGCAACTGTAGTTCCCATTATCTGTAATTAGGCTTCCCACCTCACTGCTAGAAAACCGCTTTAAAGTACCACATGTGTATCACGAGCAACGGATGCAAGATGCACAGTGTGGAGCAGACTATCTGTGCAGCTCCTGCTCCATTTGCTTGTCGTGTTGGAGCATCAGTCACCTCACTCTGTTTCCATGTAAGTGACTGTAAGGGCTGAATGGCCTCCTCCTGTTCATATGTCAGTGACTCAAGGGGCTGTACAGCAGGGCCAAGTGCCTCATTGGTCTTCCCCGGGTTCCTGTGTAACAGCTCGATGTTCGAACTAGTGTGACAATGCTGTAAATGATGAGGTTATTTTGTTCTGGATTCTTTTAAGAGAGAGATTGAACAAGAGGCAGAAAGCTGTCTTGTTAATAAACGTTGAGTAAACAACTTGAGAGACTTTGGTTTTTTTCACAACATCTGTCAACTATTTCACGACTGTAGCTCTGAATAAATGTAAACAGAAAGGCACCACAGACTTCTGGGGAAGAGAATTTCTGGTTGAAATGCCCTTTTTGAATTTCTTCTCATCCATCTTATAGAATCAGAAATTCACACAGCGCAGAAACAAACACTTTGGTCCAACCTGTCCACACTGACCAAATACGTAATCCGATCTCTGCCCATTTTCCAGTATTTGGCCGATATCCATCTAAACCCTTCCTATACATTTACCAATCCAGGTTCCCTTTAACTGTGTAAATGCACCCATCTCCACCACTTCTGGCTGCACTTTCTGTACACACACCACTCTCTGCATGAAAATGTTGCCCCACGTTCCCTTCTATATCTTTCCCCTCTCACCTTCAACATATGCACTTTACTTTTTGACTCCTGGGAAACAGAGCTTGGCTATTCAGACTATTCATGCTCCTCATGATTTTATAAGCCTCTGCAATGTCACCCCTCAACCTCCAGCACTCCAGGGGAAAAAGCTGCAAACTATTCAGCATCTCCCTCTCGCTCAAACCCTCCAATCCAGGAACATGCTTGTCAACTTTTTCTGCTCCTCTCAAAGCAAACAACAACCTTCCTTTAGCAGAGCCAACCAAAATGTGCGCAATAGTCTAAACATGGCCTCATTGACGTCTTGTACAGAAGGAACATGCCATCCCAACTCCTGCACCCAAAGCTCTGAGTGGTTAGGACAAGCGTCCCAAAACTGTCCTTCAGCATCCTGTCTACCTGCTACCCCACTTTCAAGGAACTAAGCTCCTGCACCCAAGGTCCCTTTATTTGGCAACACTCCCCAGGACCCTAGCATTAGTTGTATAAGTACTGCCCTGCTTCACCGTAACAAATGCAAAACCTCTCATTTGTCTAAATCAAACTCCATCAGCTACACCTTGGCCCCTTGGCCCATCTGATCAATGTCCCATTGCGCTCTGAGATAATCTTCACCACTGTCCACTGCACCACATTTTGATATCATCTGTAAACGTACTATCCATGCCTCTGATATTCACATCCAAATCCTTTACATTAATGATGGAAAGCAGTGAACTCAGCACTGATACTTGTGGCACATCGCTGGTCCCTGGTCTCCAGTCTGTAAACAATCCTGTACCTTCAAGCCAATTTTGAATTCAATTGTCTAGCTCCCCCTGGATCCCATGTGTCCTCCCATTAATAACCTGTCTACCATTCAGAGCATTATCAAACACCTTCAAAAAGCCCATGCAGACAACATCTGCCACACAGCCTTCATCAACCTTCTTTATCACCTCTTCAAGATAATCAAGTTAGTGAGACATGTTTCCCACCACACAAAGCCATGTTTACTACCCCTAATCAACGTTTGGCTTTCCAATTGCTTGTAAATCCTATCCCTCAGAATCCCCTACAACAACTTACCCAGCTCTCATGTCAGCCTCACTGCTCTATGGTTCCCTGGCTTGGCTGGTCACTGTTTCCTTTTCCAGTCCCACTCATCCACTGGTCACAGCAAATTTTATATGTAACCAGGTTGTGATGTGGCCGATGATATAGGGCTCAGACTGGGCCAGGGTCGGCGTTAGGAACAAGCCAGGCAGTTTTCTTTAATCTGCTAAAAAGCATGTTTATGAGCAAAATAATGTTACTCAAACAATGATGGAAAGAAGAATGTGAAACAGTTTGGATCTGCAAATACGTACATTAATGCTTTCCCTTTAATGATACACACACACACACACACACACACACACAGACATTTTTTACGTACGTTTGATGACAAACTTAAATGTTAATTTGAAATAACTTAGTCCACATAATAGTTGAACTCCTGACAAAAGGAAAAAAAATGTGAGATTGCCCCAAATGTTATTCTGCTTCTGAATGTGTTCTGTTCGCACAAATTGTTGCCAATGGGATTACTTCCTGGAACAGTTAGATTTGACTGAATTCCCTTTGCTTCAGGCAGTAGGAGATTCCAGTGTGTCATCGTCATGAATCTTGCACGACTGATAAAGGTGACTGACCAATGTTTAGCTCTCATACATTGTTGTGATGAGGTAGAAGGAATGAGACAGGGAGCGATACACTAAACAGGGAGGTTATATTATTTTTCCCTCTCTGTGTTGAATCACACAATAATGTTATTCGACCCCCAAACTGGAACATGTGAGGTCTTCTTGAACTTTGTCTGAAGTATATGTTTCCGCCACATTCCTGCTCCATGTCGGTGCATCATTGCTGCTGTTGTACACAGAGCGATTTCCTTAGCAGCAAATGGGCCCACTTGATTGAAATATATGTTTATATGTGCCTGCGTAATTTAAAAATAAAATGCTTAATGTCTTCACAATATCTCTGTTAAAATGAATGTGTCTTATTCCGAAGTAAACACAGAAATTACTAGAAAAGCTCAGCAGGCTGGGAGCATCTATGAAGAGAAATCAGAGTTCATGGTTCAGGATGAGTGAACCTGTTTTATTTTTTAAATGACTTCCTTAAATTTATTCTTCCATACACGAGCAAATATCCGTCAAGTATTCACCAGCTACACTCTCTTCAAAATCTTATATAGTCGAGAAGAACATTTCTTGTTCTCAGGTCTGAGCTGTTAATCCTCCATAACATAATGCCTTCATCCCAGGGCAGCGTACAGAGAACCATCTTTGAAAATTTTCAAACACAGTTGCGTCTTTTTTTTTTCAGTTTAGGGCATCATAACTACACACTGAGCATCAAATGTGGTCTCGGCAATGCCCTGTACAGATGCAGGGAGACGTGCCTAAGATCATAGCCGGCACCCTTTGCAAGAAACAATATCATTCAAATCACTTTCCAAATCAATTACAACATCTTCAGAACAATGTTATGTGATTTATGTACCAGGACACACAAATCCCTCTCTAGCTCCGACCTCTGCATTCCTTCTCCAGCCATATAATTTACTGCTGTTTTATCCTTTCCCCAAAACACAAACTTCCCATAACCCACACTGTACTGTTTTATTTGCAATGCTGAAAGTTTGCTCATTATCATCCCCTGTCTACAACCCGTTATAGATTCTCTGCCACAATTCGACATGGTATTGGACAACTGGCTGATATAAAATTGGACAAGCCCACTTGTCCGGCTGATTTTAATCACAGGCTGCTGTAGGCGACAAGAGAGGGAAGGCTCTGGACCATTTTTTTTTCAGAATTGCCACAGGGGAGGTGTCAGAGTGCTGGAGAACAGCTAATGTGGTTCCCTTTTACAGGAAGAATGGCAGAGATAGACCTGGCAACATTAGGCCAGTGAGTATCGGATCAGTGTTCGGGAAGCCATGGGTGAACATAGGAAAGGAGAAAATTGATCTGCATTCGGGTTTAATCAGGGATAGGCAGGATGGCTGCATCAAAGGGAAGGCATGTCTAACAAATGTGGTTGATTTTTTTTTAAGGTGGTCATTTCAATGGTTTTCCAGTGAGGCCTTTGAACAAAAAAATCACATAGGAATCTTATAAGGAAAGTAGAATCTAATGCTATCAAGGGTAACTTGGCAAGTCACATTCAAAATTGTCTTAGTGGCAGGAGACAGAGGGTGGTGATAGATGGCTGTTTGTCTGACTGGAGACCAGGTCCTTGGTGAGATCTTAACTGAACAGTGTGCAGTATTGTGTACAGATTTGGTCTCCATGCCACATAAAGGACGAACCTGACACTGAGGGACTGCAGTGAAGGATGACCAGACTGATGTCTGTGATGACAGGCCTGTTGTTTGAGCGGAGTTTGAATCAGCTGGGCCAAAATTCCTTGAGGTTTAGGAAAATGAGTGAAGATCTCAGTGAAATATCTCACACTCTCACAGGTGAGACAGGTTGGAAACAGGGATGATAATACCCCTGGCTGGGACGTCTAAAATAAGGGCCCACAGTATTAGGTACAGGCAGGCCACTGTGCATTGAGATGAGAATAAATGTCTGTACTCAGAGATTGGTGAACCTGGGGCATTCTCTACCATGCAAGGCTATGGAAACAAGGCTCTGAATTTAGATAAGGATTTCTAGACACAAAATTGATACAGAAAGGACAGGTGTATAGGATGGGTGATAGAGGATTGGCCATCATTATGTTCTATGGGGGAGAAAAATCAACGGATGGAAAGGACTACTGAAGTTCATATTTTATATTTTTCAGCAGATTAATCACGTTAAGGGATATGTATATTGTGTGGTTGAAGTGCATTGAGGAGATGTTTGGCCATGAACTAGAATGTGGGAGACTAAATAGATCGAATGGCCTACTCCGTTCCCGATGTTGCTGTGCAGTCTGTGGGAAAGCTCTGCACATGTTCTCACAAGCTCTCAGATGCAAAGGAGGTCTCTGCAGGTTTGACAGGACAGTGTTTCATTTTCCCTTTCCCAATACCGAGGCCGAGGCAGGGTGTTCTGTCCAGGTTTTTCCTTTCCGATGTCGGAGTAGTTTGATACGAGTGACTGCCTTGCATTGCTGTTTCAGACACCATTGAAGATTTCATCACGTCTCTGGAGTTACTTTTAGGACATACCAGGAATTCACGGTAGATTTCCATCCTGAAAGTACATTCTTGAAGCACATTGGTTTTTACAATCGATATTGTCTTCAACACCCACTTTTACTGACACAATATTTCAAATTTCGATATTTTATTAACTGATATTAACATCCCTCGGCTGCTAAAGCATTAGCCTGGTCTGGATTAGTAATCCAGTGATATTTCCACAACAGCACCATCTCCACATGGGAACCCACCAGAAACCACACTGAGCAGGATATTTCTGTGCTCTCTGACAGCTCTGTCACAAACAACTTCCAACAATTCGACAATCGTAATGAGACTAAGAGTGTGGCAGTTGGTCAGATTGTAACTATTCTCCTCTTTGGGGACTGGGCACAGCTGAGTGATTGTCCACATTGACAGGTAGGTGTCAGAGTTGGGGCTGGAATGAAACAGCTTCCCCAGGGGCACGGCTTATTGTGCAGCACAAGCCTTCAGTCTATTGTAGGAACGGTCCCAGGGCCAGTTATCTTCTTCGTATCTTTAGTTTTTTCTTGGTATCATGTGGAGTGAATTGAATTGGTTGAAGACTTGCATCTGTGTTTTGTAGGGGGTCATGATGAGGGTGAGCTAAGTCATCCATTCAATACTTCTGGCTGAGGATGGTGCAGATACTACATCCTTGACTTTTGTACTGATGTGGAGGGCTGCTCCATTGTTTAGGATGGGGATATTTGTGGAGCCCTCTCCTCCAGGGAGTTGTTTAACTGTCAATCACCATTTATGACTGTTTGTGGCAGTACTTCTGGTCTGTTGGTATTGCAATCACTTTGCCCTCTCTGTAATGTGTTAGTTCTGCTGTTTGGAATGCAAGCAGCCAAATCTGGCATTTATAATGGGCTGGCATCAGTTTTTGGTTGAGATGGTTCTGACCCCGGCGTGTTTGGCTGCACTCGTCACTGAACCATTGATCAGCTTCATGGTAACCATAGACTGAGGGATTCTCTGGGACAAAAAGTTACAGATTGTGGTTGAACACAATTCTGCTGCTGCTGTGGTTTACATCACCACATGAATGGCCAGGTTTGAGCTGCAATACGTGCAATGTAATTGTACTGCCTGTCCCCCAGTTCAGTCCGAGTCCCCATCGCTCCTGTACTCAGTGACCTACTCTGGGTTCTGATGTGGTAACACTTCTACTTTAATGTTCTCATTCTTCTCAGAGTCTCTCCATGATGCCACGCCTCCAATTTGTCACATTCCTCAAAACACATTTAAAATCTTCATCTGAATCTTTTCGCTTCCCACAGTGAAATTTTCTGTTTTTAAAGTGAATGTGCTTCTCCCTTTTTCTCTGCCTGACCATGATTAAGTGCTGTGTAGTGCCAGTGATGCCAGCCTTAACCAATAATGAGTGCACCTTGCTGTGCCATTCACTTCCCAGTGTATGGTGTTCTATGTTGGACAGGGCGTTTGTGCAGCTTTGACACACACTGTTGGAATTTATTCGAAAACAGAAATTGTTGAAGAAACTGAACAGATCTGACAGGATCTGTGGAGTGAGAGCAAAGTTAACCTGTAGGATTGGGTGATGCTTCTTCAAAACTCCCAGTTTCATCAGCAATTTTTGTTTTTGTTTCAGATTTCCAGTGTCCACAGTTGGATGTTTTGTCGAAAATTTATTTTGTGCTGATACATTTCTGGAGAAACTCAGCAGGTCTGGACGCATCTGTGGAGACAGAGAAACTGAGTTAAGGTTTCAAGTCCAGCATGAGCCTTTTTCCAAACTGAAAAGGATTGGAAAATGATCTTTTTAATACCTTGACAAAGGTGGATGAGGAGTGACAGAAAACAGAGGGTGTGGGGGTGCAGTGCAAAATACAAACAGATGTTTAGTTGTGGTGAAAGAGAAACAGATGTAAAATGGGAGTAAATACTGTTGTGAATGGGGGAGATGGGTTCTTTCCATTGAGCGCAAGATAAACAAGACACAAACAAGACCAAGTCACAGGAAGACCGGAAGGGAGAACGTAAGAACGATGGAGAACATTCACAATGGTGTCAGGCTGTGAGGCTATGGAGTTGAATATTAAGGCCTACAAACTAAAAAACTCAAAGCCGAAAATGAGGTGTAACTCGAGCTTGGGGTGTCCTTCATTGAAACATTACAGGAGCCCAAGACTGAAATGTTGGCATGAGAACAAGGTAGATTATCGAAATTGGAAGCAACAAGGAGGTTAGATTTATTCCTACCGACAGAGTGGAAGTGTTTGGCAAAGCAGTCTCTCTTTGGTCTCGCCAGTGTAAAGCAGGCAGCATTGAGAGCAGCAATGACAGTAGACTGAAAGCGTGAAATGCTGCTTCTCCTGGAAGGTGTGTTTTGTGTTGATGAGAAAGGAGGAACAAGTCTGTGATCTCTTCAAATATCGGATTTATTTCATCTTCAATATTGACGACATTGTTGTACATTGGGACCTCTGCAGCAACAGCTTTCATTGTGCTTTTTAGGCTTTTTAAAACTCAATTTATTCACAGGCTGTTCCCGACATCCTTAACTACAGGGTCTAGGCAACAATTTGTTTGTCATGTGCGCTCCTGTATGCTTTAAACCGATTTCCTTCATTTCAACTGCACTTGCAAGTCTTCTGTTTGTAATATAATTTGCAAATTTAACCCTTGTTATGCTGTAGCTGAATCAGAAAAAATTCAATCCGCTCCACAACTTCCTTGCTTTTACACTCTGTACCTCTGTTCATAAAACAAAAGATCCACTGAGCCTTCTTTACAATATTTTTCACTTGCCCCCATCACCTATAATCTCCCGTCTCTGTGCCCCTCTCTTCTGAAAGTGTTGGGGGGGGTATATTTGATGGTGGTCTGGGACCCTCCCTGACTCCAGCGATTCCTGAAAGATCACCAGCAAAGCCAAACAAACCCATCCGCTATCTCCTTAGAACTATGGCGCACTGATCTGGTTAATTTATCTACCTTCAGATCTTTCAGCTTCCCCAGCACCTTCTCCTTACTGATGGTCACCTCACTTACCTCTGCCTCTGATTCGCTTTATGTTCTGGCTGGATGCTGGTGTCTTCCACCGTGAAGACTGATGCAAAGTCCCGATTCAGATACTCTCCCATTTCTATGTTTCCCATAAGTACTCCAGCCTCATTTCCAGCAGTCCCGTGTTTGGTCATGTTTCCCTCTCTTCGTCGTTATATATCTAAAGACCTCTTGCAATCTTCTTTTATATTATTGACAAGCTTGCCATCATATTTCATCTTCTCCTCCCTATTGCTTTTATTATTTATCCGAAGATGGGATTTGAAGTCTTACTAATCCATTGGATTTCCCATTGTCTTCACCACATTTTATGCTTTCGCTTTTGCTCTCATGCTGTGCCTCACTTCCTGTATTATCGACAGCTGCCTTGTCCTCCACTGAGTGTACTTCTTCTCCCTTGGGAGGAATTTAATATGCACCTTTGAATTATCCCAAGAAACTCCTGCTATTGCTGCTACACTGCCAGGCTTCCCTTCACATCAACTCTGGCAATTCCCTTCCTCCTTTGTAGTGACGTTCCTCTATTATAATCACAACACATCCACAAATGAGCAATAGATCTAACTGAAAGAGGGAGGTTTGAGAGATGTGACACCAAGCACTATTGGAGGGTTTATTAACAAGATATAAATATAGAGAGAGAGAGAGAGAGAGAGAGACCGAGACAGAGAGGGAATGTAGCTGAAGAGGTGTAAAATAGAGAAAACTAGATTATTGACTGAAGGAAATGTACTTTGCTATTTTGGCAAGTTCTGCGTGCCGTGGTCCTCTGTACAATGTATGTACAACACAGAAACATGTTCACATTCTCTGTCTGATATCAGAACTTTTATCTCCACTAGTATGACAGACACCAGGCAGTGACAGAACCCAGCCGGTTAATGTATTTATTTTCTCTCGGTGTGTTAACTAATTGAAATTATGTGGGACACCCGAAGCAGAAATTTATAACACACAATCTGACAAGAATGAGAGACTAGTGGATGGAAACCCAGAGACGGGAAATTCCTGAGTGAAGGGGAGCAGAACAAATCAGCTGAGAATCAAATAATGTTCAAATGATTTTTAAAATTTGCATATCGTATGCACCATATTTTGTTAACCATGTCTCCATTGTTAACTCTGAATGTCCCCTGCACACATCAACAATCTTATCTATCTGCACACACCGACAGAGAGTACATATCAAATCATTTCTCCTCTATTCCAAACTGTCATGTTTTGTTTTGCAGTATCACTCGCCATTCCTTCAGCCAAGTACATTCTGTTTCCTTCTCTGGAATTTATTTTATTCTGACTATAAGAAGATATTGGTGTCTGGGGGATATCACTGTACTCCTGGCCAGTCTCCGCAGGCACTGTCTCCTATTCCTTTCTGTTTGCTAACCAATCACACAGATGCTGTCTCTGTCTCTTTAATCCCAATAAACAAGGCAATTGGAAATTTTGCGCTTACTTTTGAGCTGAGGCCAAAAAAAGTAAAGAAAAGGTGTATAAACTGTGCAAAAAATGTTTGCAAATTTTGAAACAAATTATTGATTGCATTCTGTTAAAGATAAAATGTTGCCTTGTCAGGGCAGTGAGAGGAAAATTCGGTGAAATCCACATTTCCAGTCTTTCTTCAGGGCAGTTGTGTCCAGAGACAGTTTTTAGATTGTCAGTTGTAGTGACAGAGACTTCAACGCAGGAGCAACCTCTCGAGTAGCTCTTAGGCATGTGGTTACGCTGAGCATCTCATGTGGATAGCAAAACAGAATCATCGAGCCTGTAAAGAGAAAGTATCACCTTTGTGTTTTGCTTCTGTCATTGTGTGAGAGTAATTGGATATGGGCACTAAGACCAAAAGCAAGCAATGTCAGCATCCCAGTCCGGATATTATTGTTACAATAAGAGTGTTGTATTGAAAGGGGTTAACTGAAGCTGTTTGCCCTGTGACTTGAATTAATGTCAGTCGCCATGGATACTAACTGTGTCACTGGAGGGTTTCCGTCTTCTTTTAATAAGGGGTTTCTTCCAATGTGTTACCCCACAGTATCCATGGCTGTGGCATAGTCAACATAATTGGGATCAGCAGCTCCAGAGAGAGGGAGAGAGATCAGAATCTGTGACCAGCAGATCGGGATGTTCCAATTATGGATCAGAATGTGAGAACAATGGAGTTGAATGTTCCAATAATGGATCAGAATCTCAGAACCATAGACAGGAATGTTACGACAACGTACCAGAATCTGAGAGTAATAGAATGGAATCTTCCATCAATTGACAGGGTTCATCCGATGGCTTTTACTGGCTTTCTATCGATTGCATACCATTGACATTGCGGATAGAATGAGTACTCATGATTATTCAAGCGGGTTACTATCCCATCCTCACTTTTGTTGGAGTTCTTGGTTAGTCTCTCAATCTCTGTCCATTTATTAATTCTGGAAGCCTTTGTGAACAGCATCTCAATTTCTAAGCTCTATATTTGGTATTGTTGGAAACTATTGTACTCACTTTCAATTACAATCTCAATTCTTATTTCATGGCTGTTTTCACCTTCACTTACAAACACCCGAGGAGGAGCAAAAGTGTTCATAACCAGCATTGGCCCATTTTGTCCTGAGCTGATTTATATCACAATTTTCCCTTTATCACCAATAATATTCCCAGCTTTCACTTCTGCCTCAGTGCTGTTTCTGAATAAACCATCATCCACGTCTTTCCAGTTTAAATTCTCTTCTGGCCACACTTGCAGTTATTAATATTTTGATTGTATACTTATTCTTCTCTCTGCCTGGGCCTATGCCAGTTGCGAAGTGTGAGGGCAGGTTGATTCTAAAATGAGGTGGTTACAGCTTTGTGTCACTGGTTTAAGCATGATCCGTCGATGGCCATCAAATGACAGTTTCATTGAACTGTTTAGATTCTTGAACTCTCCGAGCAGGAGTGGGTGCTAAGTCGATCATTGCCTAAGTGCAGTGCTCCGATGTATTCACTTGGTGACAGAGGCATCTCTCTTCACCCCAACCCCACTGACCCACTGCTGAGTGAAGATACAGAAAATCTTCCAGAAATTCTACAGGACAGTGACTGTTAAAGTGAGAAACTGTGGGAGATTAGAATTAATAAAGAAGAATTACGCAAAACTAATTGAACTGAAGTTTGATACGTTGCTCTGGTGCGTCCCAGAGTATACATGGAGGTGGCAATACAGTTCATCAGCTCAACCAGTCCATGCCAAACACAATCCCAAACTATCCTCCTTTCACATACCTGGACTTGGCCCATATCTCTCCCACTGTTTCCTGTTCATGTACTTATTCAAATGCCATTTAAAACTTGGAACTACAAGAAAGAATTATTGATTTCCATTCAAATTTCCTTAGATTCTGGAATTTTTGGCTCCCACACAATGGAAAGTAGCTGCTGTAACCCCAATAAAAACTGGAGTGGGAGAGAAAACAAAATAAAACTAAATTTTGGGCAACTTGATGTCTGTTAATGAGGGAAATATTGGAATCTTTTATGTTGACTGTGAAAACTAGACATTTGAGGGGAATCATAAAATGACTTGGCAGAATGAGCTTAGATTCAGGGAATGGAAGACATCTTTGAAAAACCTGTGAAGTTTGTGTTAATTAAGTTTCAGTCCACAAATTTCAGGTGTGTGTCCAAATTATCCCCAGAAATGTGTTCCATTGCTGCTTCACCATCTTCCCGACTAAGATTGTATTCCTATTAACTCTAGCCAGTTCCTCCCTCATGACTTCGTAGTTTCATTACTCACTTATAATCATGTCACATCTAAATGTGAGCAATACATTTAAACTGAAAGAGGGATTTTTGAGAGATAAGACATGGAGAAAGATGGGAGCATTTATTAACTCGATATATGTGATGTATGTATGAGAGAGAGAGAAAGTGAGAGAATATGGATGATGAGATGTAAAACTAGATTATCAATAGAAGTAGATGTACTTTCCTGTTTGTTTTGGCAATTCCTGTGTGTTGTGGTCTTTTGTTCAATGCATGTACGACCAAGTAATATGTATATAATAGTTGAAGCTTCCACACATGGGAACCAGAGGGAGTGGTGTTTTTGAATTGACAGAACACATTTGATATGGTTGCACACAGGTGAGTGAGTAAAGCTGGAGTCCAGCGGTTAGGGGAAAAAACTACATGGATTGAATTAGAGAATTAGAGATAATGGGAACTGCAGATGCTGGAGAATTCCAAGATAATAAAATGTGAGGATGGATGAACACAGCAGGCCAAGCAGCATCTCAGGAGCATAAAAGCTGACGTTTCGGGCCTAGACCCTTCATCAGAGAGGGGGATGGGGAGAGGGAACTGGGATAAATAGGGAGAGAGGGGGAGGCGGACCAAAGATGGAGAGGAGAGTATAGGTGGGGAGGTAGGGAGGGGATAGGTCAGTCCGGGGAAGACGGACAGGTCAAGGAGGTGGGATGAGGTTAGTAGGTACATGGGGGTGCGGCTTGGGGTGGGAGGAAGGGATGGGTGAGAGGAAGAACCGGTTAGGGAGGCAGAGACAGGTTGGACTGGTTTTGGGATGCAGTGGGTGGGGGGGAAGAGCTGGGCTGGTTGTGTGGTGCAGTGGGGGGAGGGGACGAACTGGGCTGGTTTAGGGATGCAGTGGGGGAAGGGGATATTTTGAAACTGGTGAAGTCCACATTGATACCATTAGGCTGCAGGGTTCCCAGGCGGCATATGAGTTGCTGTTCCAAAGTCATGGATTGAGAATTGTTTAGTTGAGAAAACACAGCCAGTTAAGGCCCTTTCCAGACAGAACGCTGTCGTGGGGAATCACATGTATCAGGGTTCGGTAATTTGAAAGGCATTCTACAATTTGGATGTGGCCAATAATAGCATACATCTCAT